>NC_088782.1:86750313-86757907 GCF_958450345.1 Calliphora vicina | reverse complement strand
TAGCTTCGCAAATCTTACAGCTCATGAAAAAGATTTTGGAATGCCAGCTGAGTGGCATTTTCATCCTACTGCTCATGGTAAAGGAGCATGTGATGGTATTGGAGCAAACCTCAAAAGAAATGCAGCGAAGTATAGCCTCCAGTGCTCTCATCAAGATCGCGTCTTAGATGCGACTGCTTTATTCCATTGGGCAAAGAATTATTGTAAAGAAACTAAAATAGTTTTTAATAGCAAAGAGGATCATGAGGAAACATTGAAAACACTAAAGAGCAGATTCGATGCTGCTGTAACAATCGAGGGCACTGCTCAATACCATGCTTTCATACCGCTTGTCGATGGAAGACTCAAATTAAAAAAGTTTTCTGCATCTACTCAATGCGATTTCTTTCCAAAGCCAAAAAAGAAGCCAGCAGCGAAATCAGTAGCTGAATCTAATAACGCCAAGAAGGATTGGCAAAAAAAAGCAGCTAATAAAGGTGACAAATAAGGAGGATAAAAGTATGGATATTTGAAAATTTAAAAACTTCATAAATTAAGTGTAAAAATAGTTATTATATAAATTGATCTATTGTGATTAAGTTAAATTTTACTAAATTATTCATCTTTTTATTATTATTATTATTTTATTATTTTATTATTTTATTATTTTATTATTTTATTATTTTATTATTTTATTATGTTATTATTTTATTATTTTATTATTTTATTATTTTATTATTTTATTATTTTATTATTTTATTATTATTATGTAGGTATGTATGTATGTATGTATGTATGTATGTATGTATGTATGTATGTATGTATGTATGTATGTATGTATGTATGTATGTATGTATGTATGTATGTATGTATGTATGTATGTATGTATGTATGTATGTATGTATGTATGTATGTATGTATGTATGTATGTATGTATGTATGTATGTATGTATGTATGTATGTATGTATGTATGTATGTATGTATGTATGTATGTATGTATGTATGTATGTATGTATGTATGTATGTATGTATGTATGTATGTATGTATGTATGTATGTATGTATGTATGTATGTATGTATGTATGTATGTATGTATGTATGTATGTATGTATGTATGTATGTATGTATGTATGTATGTATGTATGTATGTATGTATGTATGTATGTATGTATGTATGTATGTATGTATGTATGTATGTATGTATGTATGTATGTATGTATGTATGTATGTATGTATGTATGTATGTATGTATGTATGTATGTATGTATGTATGTATGTATGTATGTATGTATGTATGTATGTATGTATGTATGTATGTATGTATGTATGTATGTATGTATGTATGTATGTATGTATGTATGTATGTATGTATGTATGTATGTATGTATGTATGTATGTATGTATGTATGTATGTATGTATGTATGTATGTATGTATGTATGTATGTATGTATGTATGTATGTATGTATGTATGTATGTATGTATGTATGTATGTATGTATGTATGTATGTATGTATGTATGTATGTATGTATGTATGTATGTATGTATGTATGTATGTATGTATGTATGTATGTATGTATGTATGTATGTATGTATGTATGTATGTATGTATGTATGTATGTATGTATGTATGTATGTATGTATGTATGTATGTATGTATGTATGTATGTATGTATGTATGTATGTATGTATGTATGTATGTATGTATGTATGTATGTATGTATGTATGTATGTATGTATGTATGTATGTATGTATGTATGTATGTATGTATGTATGTATGTATGTATGTATGTATGTATGTATGTATGTATGTATGTATGTATGTATGTATGTATGTATGTATGTATGTATGTATGTATGTATGTATGTATGTATGTATGTATGTATGTATGTATGTATGTATGTATGTATGTATGTATGTATGTATGTATGTATGTATGTATGTATGTATGTATGTATGTATGTATGTATGTATGTATGTATGTATGTATGTATGTATGTATGTATGTATGTATGTATGTATGTATGTATGTATGTATGTATGTATGTATGTATGTATGTATGTATGTATGTATGTATGTATGTATGTATGTATGTATGTATGTATGTATGTATGTATGTATGTATGTATGTATGTATGTATGTATGTATGTATGTATGTATGTATGTATGTATGTATGTATGTATGTATGTATGTATGTATGTATGTATGTATGTATGTATGTATGTATGTATGTATGTATGTATGTATGTATGTATGTATGTATGTATGTATGTATGTATGTATGTATGTATGTATGTATGTATGTATGTATGTATGTATGTATGTATGTATGTATGTATGTATGTATGTATGTATGTATGTATGTATGTATGTATGTATGTATGTATGTATGTATGTATGTATGTATGTATGTATGTATGTATGTATGTATGTATGTATGTATGTATGTATGTATGTATGTATGTATGTATGTATGTATGTATGTATGTATGTATGTATGTATGTATGTATGTATGTATGTATGTATGTATGTATGTATGTATGTATGTATGTATGTATGTATGTATGTATGTATGTATGTATGTATGTATGTATGTATGTATGTATGTATGTATGTATGTATGTATGTATGTATGTATGTATGTATGTATGTATGTATGTATGTATGTATGTATGTATGTATGTATGTATGTATGTATGTATGTATGTATGTATGTATGTATGTATGTATGTATGTATGTATGTATGTATGTATGTATGTATGTATGTATGTATGTATGTATGTATGTATGTATGTATGTATGTATGTATGTATGTATGTATGTATGTATGTATGTATGTATGTATGTATGTATGTATGTATGTATGTATGTATGTATGTATGTATGTATGTATGTATGTATGTATGTATGTATGTATGTATGTATGTATGTATGTATGTATGTATGTATGTATGTATGTATGTATGTATGTATGTATGTATGTATGTATGTATGTATGTATGTATGTATGTATGTATGTATGTATGTATGTATGTATGTATGTATGTATGTATGTATGTATGTATGTATGTATGTATGTATGTATGTATGTATGTATGTATGTATGTATGTATGTATGTATGTATGTATGTATGTATGTATGTATGTATGTATGTATGTATGTATGTATGTATGTATGTATGTATGTATGTATGTATGTATGTATGTATGTATGTATGTATGTATGTATGTATGTATGTATGTATGTATGTATGTATGTATGTATGTATGTATGTATGTATGTATGTATGTATGTATGTATGTATGTATGTATGTATGTATGTATGTATGTATGTATGTATGTATGTATGTATGTATGTATGTATGTATGTATGTATGTATGTATGTATGTATGTATGTATGTATGTATGTATGTATGTATGTATGTATGTATGTATGTATGTATGTATGTATGTATGTATGTATGTATGTATGTATGTATGTATGTATGTATGTATGTATGTATGTATGTATGTATGTATGTATGTATGTATGTATGTATGTATGTATGTATGTATGTATGTATGTATGTATGTATGTATGTATGTATGTATGTATGTATGTATGTATGTATGTATGTATGTATGTATGTATGTATGTATGTATGTATGTATGTATGTATGTATGTATGTATGTATGTATGTATGTATGTATGTATGTATGTATGTATGTATGTATGTATGTATGTATGTATGTATGTATGTATGTATGTATGTATGTATGTATGTATGTATGTATGTATGTATGTATGTATGTATGTATGTATGTATGTATGTATGTATGTATGTATGTATGTATGTATGTATGTATGTATGTATGTATGTATGTATGTATGTATGTATGTATGTATGTATGTATGTATGTATGTATGTATGTATGTATGTATGTATGTATGTATGTATGTATGTATGTATGTATGTATGTATGTATGTATGTATGTATGTATGTATGTATGTATGTATGTATGTATGTATGTATGTATGTATGTATGTATGTATGTATGTATGTATGTATGTATGTATGTATGTATGTATGTATGTATGTATGTATGTATGTATGTATGTATGTATGTATGTATGTATGTATGTATGTATGTATGTATGTATGTATGTATGTATGTATGTATGTATGTATGTATGTATGTATGTATGTATGTATGTATGTATGTATGTATGTATGTATGTATGTATGTATGTATGTATGTATGTATGTATGTATGTATGTATGTATGTATGTATGTATGTATGTATGTATGTATGTATGTATGTATGTATGTATGTATGTATGTATGTATGTATGTATGTATGTATGTATGTATGTATGTATGTATGTATGTATGTATGTATGTATGTATGTATGTATGTATGTATGTATGTATGTATGTATGTATGTATGTATGTATGTATGTATGTATGTATGTATGTATGTATGTATGTATGTATGTATGTATGTATGTATGTATGTATGTATGTATGTATGTATGTATGTATGTATGTATGTATGTATGTATGTATGTATGTATGTATGTATGTATGTATGTATGTATGTATGTATGTATGTATGTATGTATGTATGTATGTATGTATGTATGTATGTATGTATGTATGTATGTATGTATGTATGTATGTATGTATGTATGTATGTATGTATGTATGTATGTATGTATGTATGTATGTATGTATGTATGTATGTATGTATGTATGTATGTATGTATGTATGTATGTATGTATGTATGTATGTATGTATGTATGTATGTATGTATGTATGTATGTATGTATGTATGTATGTATGTATGTATGTATGTATGTATGTATGTATGTATGTATGTATGTATGTATGTATGTATGTATGTATGTATGTATGTATGTATGTATGTATGTATGTATGTATGTATGTATGTATGTATGTATGTATGTATGTATGTATGTATGTATGTATGTATGTATGTATGTATGTATGTATGTATGTATGTATGTATGTATGTATGTATGTATGTATGTATGTATGTATGTATGTATGTATGTATGTATGTATGTATGTATGTATGTATGTATGTATGTATGTATGTATGTATGTATGTATGTATGTATGTATGTATGTATGTATGTATGTATGTATGTATGTATGTATGTATGTATGTATGTATGTATGTATGTATGTATGTATGTATGTATGTATATGTATGTATGTATGTATGTATGTATGTATGTATGTATGTATGTATGTATGTATGTATGTATGTATGTATGTATGTATGTATGTATGTATGTATGTATGTATGTATGTATGTATGTATGTATGTATGTATGTATGTATGTATGTATGTATGTATGTATGTATGTATGTATGTATGTATGTATGTATGTATGTATGTATGTATGTATGTATGTATGTATGTATGTATGTATGTATGTATGTATGTATGTATGTATGTATGTATGTATGTATGTATGTATGTATGTATGTATGTATGTATGTATGTATGTATGTATGTATGTATGTATGTATGTATGTATGTATGTATGTATGTATGTATGTATGTATGTATGTATGTATGTATGTATGTATGTATGTATGTATGTATGTATGTATGTATGTATGTATGTATGTATGTATGTATGTATGTATGTATGTATGTATGTATGTATGTATGTATGTATGTATGTATGTATGTATGTATGTATGTATGTATGTATGTATGTATGTATGTATGTATGTATGTATGTATGTATGTATGTATGTATGTATGTATGTATGTATGTATGTATGTATGTATGTATGTATGTATGTATGTATGTATGTATGTATGTATGTATGTATGTATGTATGTATGTATGTATGTATGTATGTATGTATGTATGTATGTATGTATGTATGTATGTATGTATGTATGTATGTATGTATGTATGTATGTATGTATGTATGTATGTATGTATGTATGTATGTATGTATGTATGTATGTATGTATGTATGTATGTATGTATGTATGTATGTATGTATGTATGTATGTATGTATGTATGTATGTATGTATGTATGTATGTATGTATGTATGTATGTATGTATGTATGTATGTATGTATGTATGTATGTATGTATGTATGTATGTATGTATGTATGTATGTATGTATGTATGTATGTATGTATGTATGTATGTATGTATGTATGTATGTATGTATGTATGTATGTATGTATGTATGTATGTATGTATGTATGTATGTATGTATGTATGTATGTATGTATGTATGTATGTATGTATGTATGTATGTATGTATGTATGTATGTATGTATGTATGTATGTATGTATGTATGTATGTATGTATGTATGTATGTATGTATGTATGTATGTATGTATGTATGTATGTATGTATGTATGTATGTATGTATGTATGTATGTATGTATGTATGTATGTATGTATGTATGTATGTATGTATGTATGTATGTATGTATGTATGTATGTATGTATGTATGTATGTATGTATGTATGTATGTATGTATGTATGTATGTATGTATGTATGTATGTATGTATGTATGTATGTATGTATGTATGTATGTATGTATGTATGTATGTATGTATGTATGTATGTATGTATGTATGTATGTATGTATGTATGTATGTATGTATGTATGTATGTATGTATGTATGTATGTATGTATGTATGTATGTATGTATGTATGTATGTATGTATGTATGTATGTATGTATGTATGTATGTATGTATGTATGTATGTATGTATGTATGTATGTATGTATGTATGTATGTATGTATGTATGTATGTATGTATGTATGTATGTATGTATGTATGTATGTATGTATGTATGTATGTATGTATGTATGTATGTATGTATGTATGTATGTATGTATGTATGTATGTATGTATGTATGTATGTATGTATGTATGTATGTATGTATGTATGTATGTATGTATGTATGTATGTATGTATGTATGTATGTATGTATGTATGTATGTATGTATGTATGTATGTATGTATGTATGTATGTATGTATGTATGTATGTATGTATGTATGTATGTATGTATGTATGTATGTATGTATGTATGTATGTATGTATGTATGTATGTATGTATGTATGTATGTATGTATGTATGTATGTATGTATGTATGTATGTATGTATGTATGTATGTATGTATGTATGTATGTATGTATGTATGTATGTATGTATGTATGTATGTATGTATGTATGTATGTATGTATGTATGTATGTATGTATGTATGTATGTATGTATGTATGTATGTATGTATGTATGTATGTATGTATGTATGTATGTATGTATGTATGTATGTATGTATGTATGTATGTATGTATGTATGTATGTATGTATGTATGTATGTATGTATGTATGTATGTATGTATGTATGTATGTATGTATGTATGTATGTATGTATGTATGTATGTATGTATGTATGTATGTATGTATGTATGTATGTATGTATGTATGTATGTATGTATGTATGTATGTATGTATGTATGTATGTATGTATGTATGTATGTATGTATGTATGTATGTATGTATGTATGTATGTATGTATGTATGTATGTATGTAT
>NC_088782.1:86712813-86740313 GCF_958450345.1 Calliphora vicina | reverse complement strand
TAACCCTGTATCTCCTTTGGTTCAAAATGACCCAAAAACTGTATTATCGCCAAAATTAGAGAAAAATGCAAATTTTTCAGTTTTTGAAAAAAATTTGCTACTAAATAAATACTTTTGCAATTGAATGCAAAAGAATCGAAATATGTACGTAATTATCGTTGTAATGAGATATAAATGACAAAATTTGATTAAAAAATGTTAAAGTTATTACAAATTCGCCAGACCATTACCGTGTTTCAGACCACTTGAACAAAAAATTTAGAAAAAAAATTTAGATATTTCGAGAAAAATTAAAATAAAAGCTCATTTTTACTTAAAATATGTCCATATTTACTTGTATATGAGTTTTTGTCTTCGTAGGATACCGTTAACCTATTCGCAGGTATGGCCAAAAAAATAATTTTTTTTAACGGCTGTTTCAAAACTCCATTTTCAAATTTTAAAAAATTTTGTTAAACAAATTTCAGATTTTTTTCGATCATCACATTGGGGTTTATTGAGATCAAAATAGGGAATAAAAATATGAAAAAATTATGTCAATACCTCTTACAGTTTTTCCGTACCTGCGATTGAAATTTTGCGTTTTTCAAGAAAAACTAATTTTTTGTCCATATTTAGGCGAATGAGTCCAATTTCCTTACTGTTATAAATTTTAAGTAAAACCTATTCATAATATTATAGTCCTTGTAATTTTAAATATGTTCTGAAAGTTTTACTAAAATCGGAAATTTTTTTTTTTGAATCGTGAAGGTCAAAGGCCAATTTTTTCAATATTTGGAATTTCTCATGAAAAGATAGCGAAATGTTACATATTTTTGGGCCGATTTTCATGAAACTTGAGGAAAATATATATTGGGGTCTAGCATTTACAACAACAGTGCAAAAATGAATTTTAACCTTTAAGAGGACTTGGGGTCAAAATGGTTGTGTTTTTCTTGATTTTAAAAGTTGAGAATAATTTGGACCCCAAGTGCTGCTAAGGGTTAATTTCCATTTTTGTGCTGTTATTTTAAATTCTGGACTTTATGTTATATTTTCCTCAAGTTTCATGAAAATCGGCGCAAAAATATGTAACATTTCGCTATCTTTTCATTAGAAATTCCAAATATTAAAAAATTTGACCTTTGACCTTCACGATTCAAAGGTTATCGTTTTCCGATTTTAGTAAAACTTTCAGAACATATTTAAAATTACAAGGACTATAATATTGTGAATAGGTTTTACTTAAAATTTATAACAGTAAGGAAATTGGACTCATTCGCCTAAATATGGACAAAAAATTAGTTTTTCTTGAAAAACGCAAAATTTAAATCGCAGGTACGGAAAAACTGTAAGAGGTATTGACATAATTTTTTCATATTTTAATTCCCAATTTTGATGTCAATAAACCCCAATGTGATGATTGAAAAAATTTGAAATTTGTTTAACAAAATTTTTAAAAATTAGAAAATAGAGTTTTGAAACAGCCGTTAAAAAAAATTATTTTTTTTGGCCATACCTGCGAATAGGTTAACGGTATCCTACGAAGACAAAAACTCATATACAAGTAAATATGGACATATTTTAAGTAAAAATGAGCTTTTATTTTAATTTTTCTCGAAATATCTAAATTTTTTTTCTAAATTTTTTGTTCAAGTGGTCTGAAACACGGTAATGGTCTGGCGAATTTGTAATAACTTTAACATTTTTTAATCAAATTTTGTCATTTATATCTCATTACAACGATAATTACGTACATATTTCGATTCTTTTGCATTCAATTGCAAAAGTATTTATTTAGTAGCAAATTTTTTTCAAAAACTGAAAAATTTGCATTTTTCTCTAATTTTGGCGATAATACAGTTTTTGGGTCATTTTGAACCAAAGGAGATACAGGGTCAATTTCCAAAACTTTTTTTTTAATGTAATATTCATTAATATAAATAAATCTACATATTTCTAGAAAACAATGCAGAAAGCTAACGAGTTTCACCTATTTATTCCATATTAACAGTACAATTTTGCATATATCTGAACTTTGACCTCGATGCGCGTCCAGAAATCGTTGCCCGATTTGGCTCAAATTTTCAGCACTTAACATTTAGGCCTAGTGTCACAATATTCCACCCGGCACTCTTTGAAATCTAAAAAAAAAAAATCGGCTGTCACTCTAGTATGTATGTATGTATGTATGTATGTATGTATGTATGTATGTATGTATGTATGTATGTATGTATGTATGTATGTATGTATGTATGTATGTATGTATGTATGTATGTATGTATGTATGTATGTATGTATGTATGTATGTATGTATGTATGTATGTATGTATGTATGTATGTATGTATGTATGTATGTATGTATGTATGTATGTATGTATGTATGTATGTATGTATGTATGTATGTATGTATGTATGTATGTATGTATGTATGTATGTATGTATGTATGTATGTATGTATGTATGTATGTATGTATGTATGTATGTATGTATGTATGTATGTATGTATGTATGTATGTATGTATGTATGTATGTATGTATGTATGTATGTATGTATGTATGTATGTATGTATGTATGTATGTATGTATGTATGTATGTATGTATGTATGTATGTATGTATGTATGTATGTATGTATGTATGTATGTATGTATGTATGTATGTATGTATGTATGTATGTATGTATGTATGTATGTATGTATGTATGTATGTATGTATGTATGTATGTATGTATGTATGTATGTATGTATGTATGTATGTATGTATGTATGTATGTATGTATGTATGTATGTATGTATGTATGTATGTATGTATGTATGTATGTATGTATGTATGTATGTATGTATGTATGTATGTATGTATGTATGTATGTATGTATGTATGTATGTATGTATGTATGTATGTATGTATGTATGTATGTATGTATGTATGTATGTATGTATGTATGTATGTATGTATGTATGTATGTATGTATGTATGTATGTATGTATGTATGTATGTATGTATGTATGTATGTATGTATGTATGTATGTATGTATGTATGTATGTATGTATGTATGTATGTATGTATGTATGTATGTATGTATGTATGTATGTATGTATGTATGTATGTATGTATGTATGTATGTATGTATGTATGTATGTATGTATGTATGTATGTATGTATGTATGTATGTATGTATGTATGTATGTATGTATGTATGTATGTATGTATGTATGTATGTATGTATGTATGTATGTATGTATGTATGTATGTATGTATGTATGTATGTATGTATGTATGTATGTATGTATGTATGTATGTATGTATGTATGTATGTATGTATGTATGTATGTATGTATGTATGTATGTATGTATGTATGTATGTATGTATGTATGTATGTATGTATGTATGTATGTATGTATGTATGTATGTATGTATGTATGTATGTATGTATGTATGTATGTATGTATGTATGTATGTATGTATGTATGTATGTATGTATGTATGTATGTATGTATGTATGTATGTATGTATGTATGTATGTATGTATGTATGTATGTATGTATGTATGTATGTATGTATGTATGTATGTATGTATGTATGTATGTATGTATGTATGTATGTATGTATGTATGTATGTATGTATGTATGTATGTATGTATGTATGTATGTATGTATGTATGTATGTATGTATGTATGTATGTATGTATGTATGTATGTATGTATGTATGTATGTATGTATGTATGTATGTATGTATGTATGTATGTATGTATGTATGTATGTATGTATGTATGTATGTATGTATGTATGTATGTATGTATGTATGTATGTATGTATGTATGTATGTATGTATGTATGTATGTATGTATGTATGTATGTATGTATGTATGTATGTATGTATGTATGTATGTATGTATGTATGTATGTATGTATGTATGTATGTATGTATGTATGTATGTATGTATGTATGTATGTATGTATGTATGTATGTATGTATGTATGTATGTATGTATGTATGTATGTATGTATGTATGTATGTATGTATGTATGTATGTATGTATGTATGTATGTATGTATGTATGTATGTATGTATGTATGTATGTATGTATGTATGTATGTATGTATGTATGTATGTATGTATGTATGTATGTATGTATGTATGTATGTATGTATGTATGTATGTATGTATGTATGTATGTATGTATGTATGTATGTATGTATGTATGTATGTATGTATGTATGTATGTATGTATGTATGTATGTATGTATGTATGTATGTATGTATGTATGTATGTATGTATGTATGTATGTATGTATGTATGTATGTATGTATGTATGTATGTATGTATGTATGTATGTATGTATGTATGTATGTATGTATGTATGTATGTATGTATGTATGTATGTATGTATGTATGTATGTATGTATGTATGTATGTATGTATGTATGTATGTATGTATGTATGTATGTATGTATGTATGTATGTATGTATGTATGTATGTATGTATGTATGTATGTATGTATGTATGTATGTATGTATGTATGTATGTATGTATGTATGTATGTATGTATGTATGTATGTATGTATGTATGTATGTATGTATGTATGTATGTATGTATGTATGTATGTATGTATGTATGTATGTATGTATGTATGTATGTATGTATGTATGTATGTATGTATGTATGTATGTATGTATGTATGTATGTATGTATGTATGTATGTATGTATGTATGTATGTATGTATGTATGTATGTATGTATGTATGTATGTATGTATGTATGTATGTATGTATGTATGTATGTATGTATGTATGTATGTATGTATGTATGTATGTATGTATGTATGTATGTATGTATGTATGTATGTATGTATGTATGTATGTATGTATGTATGTATGTATGTATGTATGTATGTATGTATGTATGTATGTATGTATGTATGTATGTATGTATGTATGTATGTATGTATGTATGTATGTATGTATGTATGTATGTATGTATGTATGTATGTATGTATGTATGTATGTATGTATGTATGTATGTATGTATGTATGTATGTATGTATGTATGTATGTATGTATGTATGTATGTATGTATGTATGTATGTATGTATGTATGTATGTATGTATGTATGTATGTATGTATGTATGTATGTATGTATGTATGTATGTATGTATGTATGTATGTATGTATGTATGTATGTATGTATGTATGTATGTATGTATGTATGTATGTATGTATGTATGTATGTATGTATGTATGTATGTATGTATGTATGTATGTATGTATGTATGTATGTATGTATGTATGTATGTATGTATGTATGTATGTATGTATGTATGTATGTATGTATGTATGTATGTATGTATGTATGTATGTATGTATGTATGTATGTATGTATGTATGTATGTATGTATGTATGTATGTATGTATGTATGTATGTATGTATGTATGTATGTATGTATGTATGTATGTATGTATGTATGTATGTATGTATGTATGTATGTATGTATGTATGTATGTATGTATGTATGTATGTATGTATGTATGTATGTATGTATGTATGTATGTATGTATGTATGTATGTATGTATGTATGTATGTATGTATGTATGTATGTATGTATGTATGTATGTATGTATGTATGTATGTATGTATGTATGTATGTATGTATGTATGTATGTATGTATGTATGTATGTATGTATGTATGTATGTATGTATGTATGTATGTATGTATGTATGTATGTATGTATGTATGTATGTATGTATGTATGTATGTATGTATGTATGTATGTATGTATGTATGTATGTATGTATGTATGTATGTATGTATGTATGTATGTATGTATGTATGTATGTATGTATGTATGTATGTATGTATGTATGTATGTATGTATGTATGTATGTATGTATGTATGTATGTATGTATGTATGTATGTATGTATGTATGTATGTATGTATGTATGTATGTATGTATGTATGTATGTATGTATGTATGTATGTATGTATGTATGTATGTATGTATGTATGTATGTATGTATGTATGTATGTATGTATGTATGTATGTATGTATGTATGTATGTATGTATGTATGTATGTATGTATGTATGTATGTATGTATGTATGTATGTATGTATGTATGTATGTATGTATGTATGTATGTATGTATGTATGTATGTATGTATGTATGTATGTATGTATGTATGTATGTATGTATGTATGTATGTATGTATGTATGTATGTATGTATGTATGTATGTATGTATGTATGTATGTATGTATGTATGTATGTATGTATGTATGTATGTATGTATGTATGTATGTATGTATGTATGTATGTATGTATGTATGTATGTATGTATGTATGTATGTATGTATGTATGTATGTATGTATGTATGTATGTATGTATGTATGTATGTATGTATGTATGTATGTATGTATGTATGTATGTATGTATGTATGTATGTATGTATGTATGTATGTATGTATGTATGTATGTATGTATGTATGTATGTATGTATGTATGTATGTATGTATGTATGTATGTATGTATGTATGTATGTATGTATGTATGTATGTATGTATGTATGTATGTATGTATGTATGTATGTATGTATGTATGTATGTATGTATGTATGTATGTATGTATGTATGTATGTATGTATGTATGTATGTATGTATGTATGTATGTATGTATGTATGTATGTATGTATGTATGTATGTATGTATGTATGTATGTATGTATGTATGTATGTATGTATGTATGTATGTATGTATGTATGTATGTATGTATGTATGTATGTATGTATGTATGTATGTATGTATGTATGTATGTATGTATGTATGTATGTATGTATGTATGTATGTATGTATGTATGTATGTATGTATGTATGTATGTATGTATGTATGTATGTATGTATGTATGTATGTATGTATGTATGTATGTATGTATGTATGTATGTATGTATGTATGTATGTATGTATGTATGTATGTATGTATGTATGTATGTATGTATGTATGTATGTATGTATGTATGTATGTATGTATGTATGTATGTATGTATGTATGTATGTATGTATGTATGTATGTATGTATGTATGTATGTATGTATGTATGTATGTATGTATGTATGTATGTATGTATGTATGTATGTATGTATGTATGTATGTATGTATGTATGTATGTATGTATGTATGTATGTATGTATGTATGTATGTATGTATGTATGTATGTATGTATGTATGTATGTATGTATGTATGTATGTATGTATGTATGTATGTATGTATGTATGTATGTATGTATGTATGTATGTATGTATGTATGTATGTATGTATGTATGTATGTATGTATGTATGTATGTATGTATGTATGTATGTATGTATGTATGTATGTATGTATGTATGTATGTATGTATGTATGTATGTATGTATGTATGTATGTATGTATGTATGTATGTATGTATGTATGTATGTATGTATGTATGTATGTATGTATGTATGTATGTATGTATGTATGTATGTATGTATGTATGTATGTATGTATGTATGTATGTATGTATGTATGTATGTATGTATGTATGTATGTATGTATGTATGTATGTATGTATGTATGTATGTATGTATGTATGTATGTATGTATGTATGTATGTATGTATGTATGTATGTATGTATGTATGTATGTATGTATGTATGTATGTATGTATGTATGTATGTATGTATGTATGTATGTATGTATGTATGTATGTATGTATGTATGTATGTATGTATGTATGTATGTATGTATGTATGTATGTATGTATGTATGTATGTATGTATGTATGTATGTATGTATGTATGTATGTATGTATGTATGTATGTATGTATGTATGTATGTATGTATGTATGTATGTATGTATGTATGTATGTATGTATGTATGTATGTATGTATGTATGTATGTATGTATGTATGTATGTATGTATGTATGTATGTATGTATGTATGTATGTATGTATGTATGTATGTATGTATGTATGTATGTATGTATGTATGTATGTATGTATGTATGTATGTATGTATGTATGTATGTATGTATGTATGTATGTATGTATGTATGTATGTATGTATGTATGTATGTATGTATGTATGTATGTATGTATGTATGTATGTATGTATGTATGTATGTATGTATGTATGTATGTATGTATGTATGTATGTATGTATGTATGTATGTATGTATGTATGTATGTATGTATGTATGTATGTATGTATGTATGTATGTATGTATGTATGTATGTATGTATGTATGTATGTATGTATGTATGTATGTATGTATGTATGTATGTATGTATGTATGTATGTATGTATGTATGTATGTATGTATGTATGTATGTATGTATGTATGTATGTATGTATGTATGTATGTATGTATGTATGTATGTATGTATGTATGTATGTATGTATGTATGTATGTATGTATGTATGTATGTATGTATGTATGTATGTATGTATGTATGTATGTATGTATGTATGTATGTATGTATGTATGTATGTATGTATGTATGTATGTATGTATGTATGTATGTATGTATGTATGTATGTATGTATGTATGTATGTATGTATGTATGTATGTATGTATGTATGTATGTATGTATGTATGTATGTATGTATGTATGTATGTATGTATGTATGTATGTATGTATGTATGTATGTATGTATGTATGTATGTATGTATGTATGTATGTATGTATGTATGTATGTATGTATGTATGTATGTATGTATGTATGTATGTATGTATGTATGTATGTATGTATGTATGTATGTATGTATGTATGTATGTATGTATGTATGTATGTATGTATGTATGTATGTATGTATGTATGTATGTATGTATGTATGTATGTATGTATGTATGTATGTATGTATGTATGTATGTATGTATGTATGTATGTATGTATGTATGTATGTATGTATGTATGTATGTATGTATGTATGTATGTATGTATGTATGTATGTATGTATGTATGTATGTATGTATGTATGTATGTATGTATGTATGTATGTATGTATGTATGTATGTATGTATGTATGTATGTATGTATGTATGTATGTATGTATGTATGTATGTATGTATGTATGTATGTATGTATGTATGTATGTATGTATGTATGTATGTATGTATGTATGTATGTATGTATGTATGTATGTATGTATGTATGTATGTATGTATGTATGTATGTATGTATGTATGTATGTATGTATGTATGTATGTATGTATGTATGTATGTATGTATGTATGTATGTATGTATGTATGTATGTATGTATGTATGTATGTATGTATGTATGTATGTATGTATGTATGTATGTATGTATGTATGTATGTATGTATGTATGTATGTATGTATGTATGTATGTATGTATGTATGTATGTATGTATGTATGTATGTATGTATGTATGTATGTATGTATGTATGTATGTATGTATGTATGTATGTATGTATGTATGTATGTATGTATGTATGTATGTATGTATGTATGTATGTATGTATGTATGTATGTATGTATGTATGTATGTATGTATGTATGTATGTATGTATGTATGTATGTATGTATGTATGTATGTATGTATGTATGTATGTATGTATGTATGTATGTATGTATGTATGTATGTATGTATGTATGTATGTATGTATGTATGTATGTATGTATGTATGTATGTATGTATGTATGTATGTATGTATGTATGTATGTATGTATGTATGTATGTATGTATGTATGTATGTATGTATGTATGTATGTATGTATGTATGTATGTATGTATGTATGTATGTATGTATGTATGTATGTATGTATGTATGTATGTATGTATGTATGTATGTATGTATGTATGTATGTATGTATGTATGTATGTATGTATGTATGTATGTATGTATGTATGTATGTATGTATGTATGTATGTATGTATGTATGTATGTATGTATGTATGTATGTATGTATGTATGTATGTATGTATGTATGTATGTATGTATGTATGTATGTATGTATGTATGTATGTATGTATGTATGTATGTATGTATGTATGTATGTATGTATGTATGTATGTATGTATGTATGTATGTATGTATGTATGTATGTATGTATGTATGTATGTATGTATGTATGTATGTATGTATGTATGTATGTATGTATGTATGTATGTATGTATGTATGTATGTATGTATGTATGTATGTATGTATGTATGTATGTATGTATGTATGTATGTATGTATGTATGTATGTATGTATGTATGTATGTATGTATGTATGTATGTATGTATGTATGTATGTATGTATGTATGTATGTATGTATGTATGTATGTATGTATGTATGTATGTATGTATGTATGTATGTATGTATGTATGTATGTATGTATGTATGTATGTATGTATGTATGTATGTATGTATGTATGTATGTATGTATGTATGTATGTATGTATGTATGTATGTATGTATGTATGTATGTATGTATGTATGTATGTATGTATGTATGTATGTATGTATGTATGTATGTATGTATGTATGTATGTATGTATGTATGTATGTATGTATGTATGTATGTATGTATGTATGTATGTATGTATGTATGTATGTATGTATGTATGTATGTATGTATGTATGTATGTATGTATGTATGTATGTATGTATGTATGTATGTATGTATGTATGTATGTATGTATGTATGTATGTATGTATGTATGTATGTATGTATGTATGTATGTATGTATGTATGTATGTATGTATGTATGTATGTATGTATGTATGTATGTATGTATGTATGTATGTATGTATGTATGTATGTATGTATGTATGTATGTATGTATGTATGTATGTATGTATGTATGTATGTATGTATGTATGTATGTATGTATGTATGTATGTATGTATGTATGTATGTATGTATGTATGTATGTATGTATGTATGTATGTATGTATGTATGTATGTATGTATGTATGTATGTATGTATGTATGTATGTATGTATGTATGTATGTATGTATGTATGTATGTATGTATGTATGTATGTATGTATGTATGTATGTATGTATGTATGTATGTATGTATGTATGTATGTATGTATGTATGTATGTATGTATGTATGTATGTATGTATGTATGTATGTATGTATGTATGTATGTATGTATGTATGTATGTATGTATGTATGTATGTATGTATGTATGTATGTATGTATGTATGTATGTATGTATGTATGTATGTATGTATGTATGTATGTATGTATGTATGTATGTATGTATGTATGTATGTATGTATGTATGTATGTATGTATGTATGTATGTATGTATGTATGTATGTATGTATGTATGTATGTATGTATGTATGTATGTATGTATGTATGTATGTATGTATGTATGTATGTATGTATGTATGTATGTATGTATGTATGTATGTATGTATGTATGTATGTATGTATGTATGTATGTATGTATGTATGTATGTATGTATGTATGTATGTATGTATGTATGTATGTATGTATGTATGTATGTATGTATGTATGTATGTATGTATGTATGTATGTATGTATGTATGTATGTATGTATGTATGTATGTATGTATGTATGTATGTATGTATGTATGTATGTATGTATGTATGTATGTATGTATGTATGTATGTATGTATGTATGTATGTATGTATGTATGTATGTATGTATGTATGTATGTATGTATGTATGTATGTATGTATGTATGTATGTATGTATGTATGTATGTATGTATGTATGTATGTATGTATGTATGTATGTATGTATGTATGTATGTATGTATGTATGTATGTATGTATGTATGTATGTATGTATGTATGTATGTATGTATGTATGTATGTATGTATGTATGTATGTATGTATGTATGTATGTATGTATGTATGTATGTATGTATGTATGTATGTATGTATGTATGTATGTATGTATGTATGTATGTATGTATGTATGTATGTATGTATGTATGTATGTATGTATGTATGTATGTATGTATGTATGTATGTATGTATGTATGTATGTATGTATGTATGTATGTATGTATGTATGTATGTATGTATGTATGTATGTATGTATGTATGTATGTATGTATGTATGTATGTATGTATGTATGTATGTATGTATGTATGTATGTATGTATGTATGTATGTATGTATGTATGTATGTATGTATGTATGTATGTATGTATGTATGTATGTATGTATGTATGTATGTATGTATGTATGTATGTATGTATGTATGTATGTATGTATGTATGTATGTATGTATGTATGTATGTATGTATGTATGTATGTATGTATGTATGTATGTATGTATGTATGTATGTATGTATGTATGTATGTATGTATGTATGTATGTATGTATGTATGTATGTATGTATGTATGTATGTATGTATGTATGTATGTATGTATGTATGTATGTATGTATGTATGTATGTATGTATGTATGTATGTATGTATGTATGTATGTATGTATGTATGTATGTATGTATGTATGTATGTATGTATGTATGTATGTATGTATGTATGTATGTATGTATGTATGTATGTATGTATGTATGTATGTATGTATGTATGTATGTATGTATGTATGTATGTATGTATGTATGTATGTATGTATGTATGTATGTATGTATGTATGTATGTATGTATGTATGTATGTATGTATGTATGTATGTATGTATGTATGTATGTATGTATGTATGTATGTATGTATACATACATACATACATACATACATACATACATACATACATACATACATACATACATACATACATACATACATACATACATACATACATACATACATACATACATACATACATACATACATACATACATACATACATACATACATACATACATACATACATACATACATACATACATACATACATACATACATACATACATACATACATACATACATACATACATACATACATACATACATACATACATACATACATACATACATACATACATACATACATACATACATACATACATACATACATACATACATACATACATACATACATACATACATACATACATACATACATACATACATACATACATACATACATACATACATACATACATACATACATACATACATACATACATACATACATACATACATACATACATACATACATACATACATACATACATACATACATACATACATACATACATACATACATACATACATACATACATACATACATACATACATACATACATACATACATACATACATACATACATACATACATACATACATACATACATACATACATACATACATACATACATACATACATACATACATACATACATACATACATACATACATACATACATACATACATACATACATACATACATACATACATACATACATACATACATACATACATACATACATACATACATACATACATACATACATACATACATACATACATACATACATACATACATACATACATACATACATACATACATACATACATACATACATACATACATACATACATACATACATACATACATACATACATACATACATACATACATACATACATACATACATACATACATACATACATACATACATACATACATACATACATACATACATACATACATACATACATACATACATACATACATACATACATACATACATACATACATACATACATACATACATACATACATACATACATACATACATACATACATACATACATACATACATACATACATACATACATACATACATACATACATACATACATACATACATACATACATACATACATACATACATACATACATACATACATACATACATACATACATACATACATACATACATACATACATACATACATACATACATACATACATACATACATACATACATACATACATACATACATACATACATACATACATACATACATACATACATACATACATACATACATACATACATACATACATACATACATACATACATACATACATACATACATACATACATACATACATACATACATACATACATACATACATACATACATACATACATACATACATACATACATACATACATACATACATACATACATACATACATACATACATACATACATACATACATACATACATACATACATACATACATACATACATACATACATACATACATACATACATACATACATACATACATACATACATACATACATACATACATACATACATACATACATACATACATACATACATACATACATACATACATACATACATACATACATACATACATACATACATACATACATACATACATACATACATACATACATACATACATACATACATACATACATACATACATACATACATACATACATACATACATACATACATACATACATACATACATACATACATACATACATACATACATACATACATACATACATACATACATACATACATACATACATACATACATACATACATACATACATACATACATACATACATACATACA
Organism: Calliphora vicina; assembly: GCF_958450345.1. NCBI lineage: Eukaryota > Metazoa > Arthropoda > Insecta > Diptera > Calliphoridae > Calliphora > Calliphora vicina. The sequence continues at coordinate 86,725,754 of NC_088782.1, read as the reverse complement.
TACATACATACATACATACATACATACATACATACATACATACATACATACATACATACATACATACATACATACATACATACATACATACATACATACATACATACATACATACATACATACATACATACATACATACATACATACATACATACATACATACATACATACATACATACATACATACATACATACATACATACATACATACATACATACATACATACATACATACATACATACATACATACATACATACATACATACATACATACATACATACATACATACATACATACATACATACATACATACATACATACATACATACATACATACATACATACATACATACATACATACATACATACATACATACATACATACATACATACATACATACATACATACATACATACATACATACATACATACATACATACATACATACATACATACATACATACATACATACATACATACATACATACATACATACATACATACATACATACATACATACATACATACATACATACATACATACATACATACATACATACATACATACATACATACATACATACATACATACATACATACATACATACATACATACATACATACATACATACATACATACATACATACATACATACATACATACATACATACATACATACATACATACATACATACATACATACATACATACATACATACATACATACATACATACATACATACATACATACATACATACATACATACATACATACATACATACATACATACATACATACATACATACATACATACATACATACATACATACATACATACATACATACATACATACATACATACATACATACATACATACATACATACATACATACATACATACATACATACATACATACATACATACATACATACATACATACATACATACATACATACATACATACATACATACATACATACATACATACATACATACATACATACATACATACATACATACATACATACATACATACATACATACATACATACATACATACATACATACATACATACATACATACATACATACATACATACATACATACATACATACATACATACATACATACATACATACATACATACATACATACATACATACATACATACATACATACATACATACATACATACATACATACATACATACATACATACATACATACATACATACATACATACATACATACATACATACATACATACATACATACATACATACATACATACATACATACATACATACATACATACATACATACATACATACATACATACATACATACATACATACATACATACATACATACATACATACATACATACATACATACATACATACATACATACATACATACATACATACATACATACATACATACATACATACATACATACATACATACATACATACATACATACATACATACATACATACATACATACATACATACATACATACATACATACATACATACATACATACATACATACATACATACATACATACATACATACATACATACATACATACATACATACATACATACATACATACATACATACATACATACATACATACATACATACATACATACATACATACATACATACATACATACATACATACATACATACATACATACATACATACATACATACATACATACATACATACATACATACATACATACATACATACATACATACATACATACATACATACATACATACATACATACATACATACATACATACATACATACATACATACATACATACATACATACATACATACATACATACATACATACATACATACATACATACATACATACATACATACATACATACATACATACATACATACATACATACATACATACATACATACATACATACATACATACATACATACATACATACATACATACATACATACATACATACATACATACATACATACATACATACATACATACATACATACATACATACATACATACATACATACATACATACATACATACATACATACATACATACATACATACATACATACATACATACATACATACATACATACATACATACATACATACATACATACATACATACATACATACATACATACATACATACATACATACATACATACATACATACATACATACATACATACATACATACATACATACATACATACATACATACATACATACATACATACATACATACATACATACATACATACATACATACATACATACATACATACATACATACATACATACATACATACATACATACATACATACATACATACATACATACATACATACATACATACATACATACATACATACATACATACATACATACATACATACATACATACATACATACATACATACATACATACATACATACATACATACATACATACATACATACATACATACATACATACATACATACATACATACATACATACATACATACATACATACATACATACATACATACATACATACATACATACATACATACATACATACATACATACATACATACATACATACATACATACATACATACATACATACATACATACATACATACATACATACATACATACATACATACATACATACATACATACATACATACATACATACATACATACATACATACATACATACATACATACATACATACATACATACATACATACATACATACATACATACATACATACATACATACATACATACATACATACATACATACATACATACATACATACATACATACATACATACATACATACATACATACATACATACATACATACATACATACATACATACATACATACATACATACATACATACATACATACATACATACATACATACATACATACATACATACATACATACATACATACATACATACATACATACATACATACATACATACATACATACATACATACATACATACATACATACATACATACATACATACATACATACATACATACATACATACATACATACATACATACATACATACATACATACATACATACATACATACATACATACATACATACATACATACATACATACATACATACATACATACATACATACATACATACATACATACATACATACATACATACATACATACATACATACATACATACATACATACATACATACATACATACATACATACATACATACATACATACATACATACATACATACATACATACATACATACATACATACATACATACATACATACATACATACATACATACATACATACATACATACATACATACATACATACATACATACATACATACATACATACATACATACATACATACATACATACATACATACATACATACATACATACATACATACATACATACATACATACATACATACATACATACATACATACATACATACATACATACATACATACATACATACATACATACATACATACATACATACATACATACATACATACATACATACATACATACATACATACATACATACATACATACATACATACATACATACATACATACATACATACATACATACATACATACATACATACATACATACATACATACATACATACATACATACATACATACATACATACATACATACATACATACATACATACATACATACATACATACATACATACATACATACATACATACATACATACATACATACATACATACATACATACATACATACATACATACATACATACATACATACATACATACATACATACATACATACATACATACATACATACATACATACATACATACATACATACATACATACATACATACATACATACATACATACATACATACATACATACATACATACATACATACATACATACATACATACATACATACATACATACATACATACATACATACATACATACATACATACATACATACATACATACATACATACATACATACATACATACATACATACATACATACATACATACATACATACATACATACATACATACATACATACATACATACATACATACATACATACATACATACATACATACATACATACATACATACATACATACATACATACATACATACATACATACATACATACATACATACATACATACATACATACATACATACATACATACATACATACATACATACATACATACATACATACATACATACATACATACATACATACATACATACATACATACATACATACATACATACATACATACATACATACATACATACATACATACATACATACATACATACATACATACATACATACATACATACATACATACATACATACATACATACATACATACATACATACATACATACATACATACATACATACATACATACATACATACATACATACATACATACATACATACATACATACATACATACATACATACATACATACATACATACATACATACATACATACATACATACATACATACCATACATACATACATACATACATACATACATACATACATACATACATACATACATACATACATACATACATACATACATACATACATACATACATACATACATACATACATACATACATACATACATACATACATACATACATACATACATACATACATACATACATACATACATACATACATACATACATACATACATACATACATACATACATACATACATACATACATACATACATACATACATACATACATACATACATACATACATACATACATACATACATACATACATACATACATACATACATACATACATACATACATACATACATACATACATACATACATACATACATACATACATACATACATACATACATACATACATACATACATACATACATACATACATACATACATACATACATACATACATACATACATACATACATACATACATACATACATACATACATACATACATACATACATACATACATACATACATACATACATACATACATACATACATACATACATACATACATACATACATACATACATACATACATACATACATACATACATACATACATACATACATACATACATACATACATACATACATACATACATACATACATACATACATACATACATACATACATACATACATACATACATACATACATACATACATACATACATACATACATACATACATACATACATACATACATACATACATACATACATACATACATACATACATACATACATACATACATACATACATACATACATACATACATACATACATACATACATACATACATACATACATACATACATACATACATACATACATACATACATACATACATACATACATACATACATACATACATACATACATACATACATACATACATACATACATACATACATACATACATACATACATACATACATACATACATACATACATACATACATACATACATACATACATACATACATACATACATACATACATACATACATACATACATACATACATACATACATACATACATACATACATACATACATACATACATACATACATACATACATACATACATACATACATACATACATACATACATACATACATACATACATACATACATACATACATACATACATACATACATACATACATACATACATACATACATACATACATACATACATACATACATACATACATACATACATACATACATACATACATACATACATACATACATACATACATACATACATACATACATACATACATACATACATACATACATACATACATACATACATACATACATACATACATACATACATACATACATACATACATACATACATACATACATACATACATACATACATACATACATACATACATACATACATACATACATACATACATACATACATACATACATACATACATACATACATACATACATACATACATACATACATACATACATACATACATACATACATACATACATACATACATACATACATACATACATACATACATACATACATACATACATACATACATACATACATACATACATACATACATACATACATACATACATACATACATACATACATACATACATACATACATACATACATACATACATACATACATACATACATACATACATACATACATACATACATACATACATACATACATACATACATACATACATACATACATACATACATACATACATACATACATACATACATACATACATACATACATACATACATACATACATACATACATACATACATACATACATACATACATACATACATACATACATACATACATACATACATACATACATACATACATACATACATACATACATACATACATACATACATACATACATACATACATACATACATACATACATACATACATACATACATACATACATACATACATACATACATACATACATACATACATACATACATACATACATACATACATACATACATACATACATACATACATACATACATACATACATACATACATACATACATACATACATACATACATACATACATACATACATACATACATACATACATACATACATACATACATACATACATACATACATACATACATACATACATACATACATACATACATACATACATACATACATACATACATACATACATACATACATACATACATACATACATACATACATACATACATACATACATACATACATACATACATACATACATACATACATACATACATACATACATACATACATACATACATACATACATACATACATACATACATACATACATACATACATACATACATACATACATACATACATACATACATACATACATACATACATACATACATACATACATACATACATACATACATACATACATACATACATACATACATACATACATACATACATACATACATACATACATACATACATACATACATACATACATACATACATACATACATACATACATACATACATACATACATACATACATACATACATACATACATACATACATACATACATACATACATACATACATACATACATACATACATACATACATACATACATACATACATACATACATACATACATACATACATACATACATACATACATACATACATACATACATACATACATACATACATACATACATACATACATACATACATACATACATACATACATACATACATACATACATACATACATACATACATACATACATACATACATACATACATACATACATACATACATACATACATACATACATACATACATACATACATACATACATACATACATACATACATACATACATACATACATACATACATACATACATACATACATACATACATACATACATACATACATACATACATACATACATACATACATACATACATACATACATACATACATACATACATACATACATACATACATACATACATACATACATACATACATACATACATACATACATACATACATACATACATACATACATACATACATACATACATACATACATACATACATACATACATACATACATACATACATACATACATACATACATACATACATACATACATACATACATACATACATACATACATACATACATACATACATACATACATACATACATACATACATACATACATACATACATACATACATACATACATACATACATACATACATACATACATACATACATACATACATACATACATACATACATACATACATACATACATACATACATACATACATACATACATACATACATACATACATACATACATACATACATACATACATACATACATACATACATACATACATACATACATACATACATACATACATACATACATACATACATACATACATACATACATACATACATACATACATACATACATACATACATACATACATACATACATACATACATACATACATACATACATACATACATACATACATACATACATACATACATACATACATACATACATACATACATACATACATACATACATACATACATACATACATACATACATACATACATACATACATACATACATACATACATACATACATACATACATACATACATACATACATACATACATACATACATACATACATACATACATACATACATACATACATACATACATACATACATACATACATACATACATACATACATACATACATACATACATACATACATACATACATACATACATACATACATACATACATACATACATACATACATACATACATACATACATACATACATACATACATACATACATACATACATACATACATACATACATACATACATACATACATACATACATACATACATACATACATACATACATACATACATACATACATACATACATACATACATACATACATACATACATACATACATACATACATACATACATACATACATACATACATACATACATACATACATACATACATACATACATACATACATACATACATACATACATACATACATACATACATACATACATACATACATACATACATACATACATACATACATACATACATACATACATACATACATACATACATACATACATACATACATACATACATACATACATACATACATACATACATACATACATACATACATACATACATACATACATACATACATACATACATACATACATATATTTTTTTTTTTTTTTTGGACGTAGTGATAGCGCACTATCAACTAGTGGCCCCACGATCTTCATTAACACCATCCTGGAACTACGTTAATATTTCATCAAGACGGGTAATTCATTAGCAGTCGCTCCTCAATCGTTTTAAATTTCATTCCTACATCCTCCTTCACATTAGGAGGTTCGGAAATATTTACGCCATCTTAACCACTGTTTTACATTCTTCTTCGTATTTTTTCCTGTTCGCGAAGTTCAATAATAATACTCCGTACGAAGTTGCACACACATTCCCAATTATACGCTGAAGATAACATTACTGGAATAATATTTTCCACACGTAGACTGCTCCCTGTTGCTTGTTCCACATTTACTCTCGCAGCACTAAACCTCGGGCAATTGAAAAATACATGTTCGGGGTCTTCCTTTACATCGTCACCACATACTGGGCAATCCGCGTCGACATCATGTCTAAATTTATGTAGATACGATTTGAAGCAGCCATGTCCACTTAAAAATTGTGTTAGATAGTAGTTTAAATCACCATGTTTCCTCTCTAACCATATATTTATATTTGGGATCAGTCTATGGGTCCACCTACCTTTGGTAGATGTTGTCCACCTCGTTTGCCATTCAGAAATGCTCGTGCTTCTTGCTGTGTTCCTCGTAGTTGTAACATCTGCAACACCTATTGAAGCATATACACATTCCGCCTCTCTGGCTTGCAGGTCCACGGGTATCATGCCGGCAATGACGAAAGCTGCTTCATCCGACACCGTTCGAAAGGCACAACACACCCTAAGTGCGGCTAATCTATAAACCGTATTAATTTTCTTTCTATAGGTCTTAATCCTGGTAGAACCCGCCCATATTGGAGCGGCATAGAGGATAACGCTCTTCACAACTCCTGCAAGTATTCTTCTCCGTAGGTATTTAGGACCTCTTGTATTGGGCATTATGCGACACAATGCTGTACACGTTTTCCTGGCTTTTGTTTCGACATATTCCAGGTGCTTTTTAAACGATAAGCGATTATCAATCATTACTCCTAGATATTTAAGGCACTTCTTGGTTACGATTTCGCATCTACCAACATTCAGGGTAATATGTTCAATGGTTTTCCGTCCAGTAATCAATACGGCCTCAGTTTTGTGTTCGGCCAATGTTAACCCCATTCTGCTTAACCATGACTGGACCAATTTGATGCTACTGTTGGTAACACTCACCACCTCCTGTGTATATTTTGCCACAACTACAAGAGCTATGTCGTCCGCAAAACCTACTAATTTTGCTCTCTCCGGAAGGTTCAGTCTTAGTACCCCGTCGTACATCACATTCCACAGTAGTGGTCCAAGAACAGAGCCCTGTGGCACCCCTCCGGTAACCTCGCATTCCTTCCTACCCTCGTTTGTATCATATACGAGTATTCTGTTTCGAAAATAGTCCTTAATTATAGCCAATAAGTATTGCGGTATATTCAGGAAGTCCAAAGTATCCACAATCCTCTCCCAGTTTGCAGTATTAAATGCATTTTTAACATCTAGCGTTACAACCACACAATACTCTTTTGATCCATGTGTCCAGCTTTCGCCTGCAATAGCCTCTTTAGCCGTGTCAACTACAACTTTTATCGCGTCTATTGTTGATCTGCGCTTACGGAAACCATATTGGGTATCTGACAGGCCAGCGGATGTCTCGATGCAAACGTCCAGTCTGTTGCAAATTATGCTCTCCAACAACTTTCCAAATGTATCTATCATACATAATGGTCTATATGATGAAGGGTCATCTAATGGTTTGTTGTCTTTGGGTAACAATACCAACCTTTGTCTTTTCCACCTTGAAGGGAACGATCCATATTTTAGGCAGTCGTTTAGCATACCGAGTACTTGATTTGGGCAACACATGACAACCTCCTTCAATACCAAGTTTGATATGCCATCAAGTCCTGGTGCTTTCTTTTCATCAAATCTTGAGACAGCTTTTATTATCTCGTCACTGGTAACAGATGGGAAACTAAAAACATCTCGATTGACGTTGTTCTCCCAATATGCAATATCTTTCCGCGGAAATAATTGTTTAACAATTCTATCAAGTATAGCTGGTTCTCTAGGTGAAAATTTATTCAGGCAATTCAACTTCTTTGTCACAATTTTATAAGCCATTCCAAATGGGTTATTTTCAACATCATCGATAAGATCATTGAAACATAATCTTTTACTTCGACGTATGGCCAATTTCAGTGCCCTTCTCTTAAATTTGAACTCTCGATGGTGCTGCTCGTTTCCCGGTCTACCACGCGTTCTTACATATGTTCTTCTGGCTCGGATACAGTCTCTTCTCATTTGGGCGATTTCCTCGTTCCACCAATACACTGGAGGTTTATTTCCTCCTTTTCCTCTTTTCCTCATCGAAACATTACATGCATGTGTCACCTGGCCAATTAGCTGATCCGCCATATCTTCTGGAGTACCATTCAGAATCGTACCTTCCATATATGCTTTGAGCAGATCCTTATCTAGGGAATTTGGTTTCCAGCCCGTGTGTCCTACATTGAGAGGGTTTGTAAATGTTGGTGTCGTTGGTTCATCTTCTATTTCCATGATTATAGCATGATGATCACTGTGTGTATATTGATCACTAATATACCACTTTATTCTGCCAAAGATGTCTCCACTTGCAAACGCTATATCTATTATAGAGCCTCCACTATTTCTATAAAAAGTCTGCTCATTTCCAGAGTTTAAAACCATCACATCAAGTGCTGCGAATGATTCTAACAATATCCGGCCTCGTGTATTAGTACTCCGGCACCCCCATTCCGTGGCCCAAGCATTAAAGTCACCTGCTATTAATAATGGTCTTCTATTGCTAGCGTCAGAAGTCAGGTTATCGACGATACTTTGGAATTCCGTAAGTGAATATCTCGGTGGGATATAACAGCTATATATTGTTATTCCAGAAACTAAGGCCCGAACAAATCCGAGTTGTTGAGTCGTCCTTGCACTATGTAACACCTTATTTTCAATGGACCAAATTGCAGATGAATTGGAACTATCAGATATCCAACTTGGTGTATCGAAATTTCTGTAGGGTTCGCTAAGAACAGCGATATCTACCTTTAACTCGCGTACACTTTGTTCTAGCAGATCTTGGGCTGCTTGACAATGGTTTAGGTTAATCTGCATCAATTTCATTTTCGTACCAAGAGCTTCTGCAGCGCTTCTCTGTAGTGGGGACAGATAAATGCTCCAGTAACATGGTCGCTATTATTGGTGGTATTGCTACAAAGTAGACACATTGGTTGTTTTTCACATGTCTTGATCTTGTGACCATTTTCGCCACATCGTAGGCAATGATTTGTATAGTCATTTGGGCTCTTACAATTTGCGGCTGTATGACCATAATCCAAGCACTTAAAGCATCTTCTAGGTTTGATCTTCTCTCGTATTCGACATACGACCCATCCAATGCGTATCTTTGCTGTCTTTATAAGCCTAGCTGCTAATGCCGCGCTCAACCCAACTGTGGCAATTTGAGTACCTCCATATGCCCTTCTCAACGATTTTATTGCAGTAAACTGCAAAGTTTCGAACTCCCCTTCCTGCCCCACAAGAGCTTCGTAAACCTCTTCTTTGGATGTAACCTCATCTATGTCTCTAATCTCAATATCAACCTCGTGCGACAATGACCTTACTTCTGCGGATGTACCAAGTACTTCTTTAACAGTGTGTCGGAATTCAACCGTACTTTGGTGTGCCGATTTATTAAGCTCTAGTAGCAATTCACCTTTCGCAGTCTTCCTGATATTTTTGACATTTTGGCCAAAAGTCTCCAATTTTGGATCACTCTTTACTTTTCTGAGTATGTCCGCATAAGATGTTTCTCCACA